>NC_053155.1:166344957-166347457 GCF_016835505.1 Polypterus senegalus
AATTGCAGCAACTCAAAGTAAAAATAATAATTAAATTAAATACAAAAATGTGTCCGACCACAACCATCGTTATAACACTAACATTGTTAAGAATACAGTTGTGACTCCTGATTCCAACAGTATCACTGGCCCAACTCAAATAAGGTACTGGTGTGGTTGAGATTATTGGCAGGGGTGTCTAGTGTTCTGACATATCTTCAATTTGTTATCTCTGCCAGACCTTGCATTTCATTGATCCAGATGCTAACTAAAATCTAGTAGTGACTTAAATTTATTGTGTTAAGTCATAACGTTATTTGTAGTCATAGATCCATAAGTGTTTACGGAGGCATCACAGAAGATGTGAGCCTTTGTCTTGATAGTTTCTCTGTTAATATATATTGCTGTGTTTGGGGTTTTCACCAATGGCAAGTGCCACAGCTCTGCTTAACAGGCTATTGTTTTAACTTGCCATCTTGCTTTGTAACCTCATCCCAATGTGTCATCCATTTACAGAAGTCTTGGATAATAATCCTGGTCTGCATTATAAACAATAAGATGTGATGATGATAATGTAATGTTGCTAGTAGACATGCTTGTGCTGTTTTTATACTCCACCTGGAAATATTTATACCCACATTCATCTTAGAGTAAATTCCAAGAGAGATGAGGGGTAGCTCTTGTGAGTTTTAACTGTTTCAAGAAATCATAGTTCTGCATTGGCAGTTCTCTCTTCAACACATTTGGAATCAACATCATTTGGTACGTTGGGAGCACACAGACCTACAAACCGGATTCCAAAAAAGTTGGGACACTATACAAATCGTGATTAAAAACTGAATGCAATGATGTGGAGGTGCCAACTTCTAATATTTTATTCAGAATAGAACATAAATCACGGAACAAAAGTTTAAACTGAGAAAATGTATCATTTTAAGGGAAAAATATGTTGATTCAGAATTTCATGGTGTCAACAAATCCCAAAAAAGTTGGGACAAGGCCATTTCCACCACTGTGTGGCATCTCCCCTTCTTCTTACAACACTCAACAGGCGTCTGGGGACCGAGGAGACCAGTTTCTCAAGTTTAGAAATAGGAATGCTCTCCCATTCTTGTCTAATACAGGCCTCTAACTGTTCAATCGTCTTGGGCCTTCTTTGTCGCACCTTCCTCTTTATGATGCGGCAAATGTTCTCTATAGGTGAAAGATCTGGACTGCAGACTGGCCATTTCAGTACCCGGATCCTTCTCCTACGCAGCCATGATGTTGTGATTGATGCAGAATGTGGTCTGGCATTATCTTGTTGAAAAATGCAGGGTCTTCCCTGAAAGAGATGACGTCTGGATGGGAGCATATGTTGTTCTAGAACCTGAATATATTTTTCTGCATTGATGGTGCCTTTCCAGACATGCAAGCTGCCCATGCCACACGCACTCATGCAACCCCATACCATCAGAGATGCAGGCTTCTGAACTGAGCGTTGATAACAACTTGGGTTGTCCTTGTCCTCTTTGGTCCGGATGACATGGCGTCCCAGATTTCCAAAAGAACTTCGAATCGTGACTCGTCTGACCACAGAACAGTCTTCCATTTTGCCACACTCCATTTTAAATGATCCCTGGCCCAGTGACAACGCCTGAGCTTGTGGATCTTGCTTAGAAATGGCTTCTTCTTTGCACTGTAGAGTTTCAGCTGGCAACGGCGGATGGCACGGTGGATTGTGTTCACTGACAATGGTTTCTGGAAGTATTCCTGAGCCCATTCTGTGATTTCCTTTACAGTAGCATTCGTGTTTGTGGTGCAGTGTCGTTTAAGGGCCGGGAGATCACGGGCATCCAGTATGGTTTTACGGCCTTGACCCTTACGCACAGAGATTGTTCCAGATTCTCTGAATCTTGGATGATGTTATGCACAGTTGATGATGATAGATGCAAAGTCTTTGCAATTTTTTGCTGGGTAACACCTTTCTGATATTGCTCCACTATCTTTCTGCGCAACATTGTGGGAATTGGTGATCCTCTACCCATCTTGGCTTCTGAGAGACACTGCCACTCTGAGAAGCTCTTTTTATACCAAATCATGTTGCCAATTGACCTAATTAGTGTTTATTGGTCTTCCAGCTCTTCGTTATGCTCAAATTTACTTTTTCCAGCCTCTTATTGCTACTTGTCCCAACTTTTTGGGATTTGTTGACACCGTGAAATTTTGAATCAACATATTTTTCCTTTAAAATGATACATTTACTCGGATTAAGCGTTTGATCTGTCATCTACGTTCTATTACAAATAAAATATTGACATTTGCCATCTCCACATCATTGCATTCAGTTTTTATTCACAATTTGTTTAGTGTCCCAACTTTTTTAGAATCCGGTTTGTATATATATCTATATCATACATACATACATACATATATATATATACACACATACATACATACACACACACAAATTATATATATATGTGTGTATATATATATATATATATATACACAATGTAGATAGGTATGTATGTGTATATAT